>NC_089832.1:4748789-4766289 GCF_035046505.1 Tiliqua scincoides | reverse complement strand
TGCCTACTGAGAGGTGGAGAGTTTATGGTGGTTCCTTGCCAACTGTGGGCTCGGCGCCCGTGGATTTGACCATCCGTGGGTGGCAGGGAGTCAGTAGCTCCTGGAAGCCACTTCCGAGTCAAGCCAGATGCTTAAAAAAAAGTGATCCCTTTAAAAAGTTTTTAAAAATGTCCCTTAACACTGCAACCCGCGTTGGCTCTAGGGGAATCTCTGGCACTCCCAGAAGTCAATTCTGGATTGCGCAGAGACCTGCGTCCCCTCCCTTGGCCCTATCTCGCCCCGTAACGCATTGTGGAAGCATTTGAGTAATACTTCCGTGGTTCGTTTGAAGGTGCACCAGGGCCAAGGGAGGGGGTTGCAGGCTTCTGCGCAGGGTGACCAGACGTCATAAATGCAAAAGAGGACAAGGCACCCCAAAATGTAGGACATCCAAGAAAAATGTAGGACGTGACAAAATAAAAGCTAAAAACACTTGTATATGGATTTCTAGTGTAATTGTGTATTGATTAATTTGAATGCTATATTACTGATGATTAAATTTAAAACTCTAATTTATTACATATAGCAGGGGTGCTCACACTTTTTTGGCTCGAGAGCTACTTTGAAACCCAGCAAGGCCCGGAGATCTACCAGAGTTTTTTTTACAATGTTCGCGCCATCATAACATATAACATTTATGTGTACAATGTATGTTGGTTTACCTTGAGCCCCACTGAGTATAACAGGACTTACTCCTGAGTAGACATGCCTAGGATCAGGCTGTGAGGCTGCAATCCTAGCCACACTTACCTGGGAGTAAGCCCCATTGAGTACAATGGGCCTTACTCCCGGCGTTTCCTCCCAGAGGCACCTGAAGGGGGGGGTTGGCACTCCGTGATCTACTCATTTTGCCTCGCGATCTACCGGTAGATCGCGATCCACCTATTGAGCACCCCTGACATATAGCTTATTAATTCCAAGAAGGCTCTGTGCTGCCTGCTCTCAGAGAAAAGGAGGACTTTAAGTTCTTTTCCAGGAGAAGAGGCAGAAAAAGAGGACATGTCCTGGAAAAAGAGGGTGTCTGGTCACCATGCTTCTGTGCAAGCTGGAAGTGGTTTGCAGGAGCACCACAGACTGTCCTGCAGTCATTGTGTTTTGCAGGGCTAAGGTAGAGAACACTTGAAAAAAATTTTTTAAAAAACTTAACAAGTTGTTAATAACTTGTTAAAGCTTAGCATTTTTAAAACATCCCAGGATCTGAGGATTTTGTTACCCACAGCAGGTCCAGGAACAGATTCCCCCATGGATACCAAGGGACTACTATAGTGGTTCTCACACATTTAGCACCAGGACCCACTTTTTAGAATGAGACCCACCGGAAGTGATGTCATGACCGGAAGTGACATTATCAAGCAGGGAAATTTTTCACAATCCTAGGCTGCAATCCTACCCACACTTACCCAGGAGTAAGTCCCATTGACTGTCATAGTTAAAAGAATATACATATTAGCTTGTTAAAAGTACAGGTCTGTAACATTTCCCCAGCTGCAGTCATATACCACGGAAGCATCAAGTCTAATATATTAAAAATAAAAGAGTGAAAGGAATGGGGATCCATCTGCAATTGGCTCGTGACCCACAGTTTGAGAAACACTGGACTACTATATATACATTTCATAGGAACATTCAAGAATGTTAGCGGTGAAAAATAAAAATGGAATGATTGAGTCAAAAATGAGTTTTATGGCAATGATTGTGTTTTGCATAATTTGTTTTCTCTCTTAGGTTTCAATTAAATAAAGCGGCAGGCTTCTCTGATGACTGTGGAAAGCCTCTGGAAACAAACTCCTTCCAAATAACATTACATTTGAATACCACAATGATGTTTCTTGATCATTTTCAACCTTGCCAGAAGGCAGATATAAGCAATTACGACCGCATGTGGCAGCTTGTTGAAGATGGCAGAGACACCATTCATACCTCCCGCAACAAGTAATTTACCCCCAATTTACACTCCTCGCTCAATCAAATGCCCTGGTGAATTCTTTCTGAATTAGGCTCGGTTTTCCAAATCATTTCTTTTCATCAGCTCGAATCTTTTGAGCATAAGCAAGGGATGCCCCGAGCAAGGCTTGTCTAGCTAGGGGCAGATTTCCCCCAGCTCAATCCAGAATTGGTTCAGTACAGTATTGACAAGATTTCTGGGGAAATGGGCTGACAAGGCTCAACTATTCTCTGATACCTGGGCAAAAGGTGTTCTATTATTCTGGCTTATGGTGGCATATGCATTCACATTAAAATAATAACATTTTTACACACTGGGCCATCCTTATGTGTAGGCTTGGCAACCATGGGTGCCTCCCCACACCTCCCTGGGCCTCAAACTTCTCCCAAACATAACTGGACACAATTTCTAGTTCATGTTGGCAACTTCCAGTTACATCCAGAACGTGCTCTGAGGAGTGGGAAGGCTTGTGGTCCACTCCATGGGCCTCCTCAAGCCTTGGAACACCTCCTGGACTTGATTGGAAGTTGCCGATGAGAATTGGAAGTCACCTCCAGTTGTGTCTGGGAGGTGTTAGGAGACTTGGGGAGGCCCACGGAGTGGGCTGCAGGCTGGCATGACCTCCAGAGGGCCCTTACAACCCTCAGGTAAAGGATTGCAGTGCCAGGCTCTAGCATCCACAGATTTTGGTATCTAAGGGGTGGGAGCTGGACCCCTTGGATACCAAGGGACTACTGTACCACCCTTCCTCCAAAGAGCTCAGGGTGGTGAACATAGTTTCTCCCCTCCTTTTTCCTCACAACAATCCTGTGAGGTAGGGGAGGCAGAGAGATAGTGACTGGCCCAAGGTCACTATCTATCTATCTATCTATCTATCTATCTATCTATCTATCTATCTATCTATCTATCTATCTATCTATCTATCTATCTATCTATCTATCTATCTATCTATCACAAGCTTCATGGCTGAGGGGGGATTTGAACCTGAATCTTTCCGGTCTATCTCTTGAACCACTAACCCATCCTAGCTCTCAAACTGAAAACTGTCGTTTGCTGTCACCTGCCC
This sequence comes from Tiliqua scincoides, assembly GCF_035046505.1. NCBI lineage: Eukaryota > Metazoa > Chordata > Lepidosauria > Squamata > Scincidae > Tiliqua > Tiliqua scincoides. The sequence continues at coordinate 4,763,239 of NC_089832.1, read as the reverse complement.
TGCAGTCATATCACAGCTCTAGTCACTGTAGAGGCTGACTGGACATTCAACTGCCTCCCCAAATAATTAAACTTTAAAATAGAACCTAGCTGTTTCCAATCACTAAATCTATCCCTGCTTGGTTTTAACCCCAACGGTCCATCTCCTGAATCTCGACGCAGTCCTAATCTGTCCCAGAATGATGTACTTTATGGTTTATTTATCTGCCACCACAATTCCTTCCCCTTATCAAAATGCAGAGCTGTCCCACACAAATGATGTCTATCTGATCTAAGTCCTCTACTGTGGTCATGTGGTCGGTCTGTGGAACTCCTTGCCGCAGGTTGTTGTGACGGCATCTGGCCTGGATGGCTTTAAAAGGGGATTGGAGAAGTTTCTGGAGGAAAAATCTATTATGGGTTACAAACCATGATGGGTTTGTGCAACCTCCTGATTTTAGAAATGGGCTATGTCAGAATGCCAGGTGCAAGGGAGGGCACCAGAATGAGATCTCTTGTTATCTGGTGTGCTCCCTGGGGCATTTGGTGGGCCGCTGTGAGATCCAGGAAGCTGGACTAGATGGGCCTATGGCCTTATCCAGTGGGACTGTTCTTATGTACTGGTTTATTAACAGTTCCCCAAAACCCACCCTATTACTTATGGCATTTGATCACTGGTCAGTTTTACAAACCTCCCAACAGAGTTACTTTCTCTTTTTCCACCAAGCAGACCCTGCCCCTAATGGTAGTTCTATGCTATACGTGCATCTTAGATTTCACACCCCCAAGCAAACAAATAAAAACCCACTTTTGGAACACTGTCGATAATGAAATTGATGGATGATTTGCACGCCCATTTGTGAATGAATGCTTAGAGACTCCAACAGCCCAATACTATGCATGTCTACTCAGAAGTAAGCCCCATTAGAGTCAATGGGGCTTGCTCCCAGGAAAGTGTGGATAGGATTGGGCTGCAAGACTGTAGTATTGCTGTTTGATTTGACTGTTGCTGCTTGCTGGGTATAATCTCCTCATTTCCACTGTTCTAGAAAGCGAATGGCAGAGCACACACTTTCCATCTGCAAGGCCTCTGGTGGGTTCCTTGGCGTCTCAGATTATGGGGTTCAGTCATACTTTGCAAGGAGCAATTGTTCACTCCCATATTACAGTACATTGCCACGAGAGATGTAATGCACTGCCCCATCTCCTGGGGCAGTGACCTCATGACATGACATGACGTCGTGCTACATGATGTCACTTCCAGAGGAGGGGGACTCACTGCAGCAGCTTCAAACCCCCCCCCCATTCCTTCCACAGGAGAAGGAATGGGGCTGCAAAGCCACCAGTATCTCCTCTGTAACTAAGGGCACAATCCTAACCAGGCCTACTCAGAAGTAAGTCCTATTTTGTTCAATGGGGCTCACTCTCAGGAAAGTGTGGTTAGGATTGCAGCCTAAGACGGAACCTGAGGGGCAGTCACGAAGCCACTTGGTGTACTGTTTGGGGCAGGTGCCCTTCAGGCTCAGCCCTAGTTATTGCTCTGATTGACACACACACACACACACACACATATTTAATGCTACCTATGGAAGAAAAGGGGTGGCGCTAGTCCCAGCTATACATCCCTGTAGCTGCTACAATCTGCTTTCAGCACCTGAGAAGGAATAGGACAAGTGACATGGATTTGTGGTCCTCCCTTCTCCAGCTCCATCTTCTCCTGGTGTCTGTCATTACATAGACAGACCACTGCAGGCTCACCCTCCTGGAGAACCTGCAGTGAGAAGGAGATGCTGATGCCTATGAGGTGTTGTTGAGGAAGGGGTTTGTGTGTGTGTGTGTGTGTGTGTGTGAGAGAGAGAGAGTGACAGGATCACTGAGTCCTAGACAACTTCACAGCTCCTGGCCAAAAGCATTCCCATCATTGGCATTCCTGGACTTTTGTGCCCTTTTTCTAGCACCCTGGACATTTGGGTCAATGACTGGGATCCATTTGATTGAGACACAATCATCCAGGATGCAAATACCCTAATATTTGTGCGCATGAACCTTTCCACCCCCAGTTCCAGTCCGGCTTTGAAGCTGAAGCCAGTACTCCCAATCTGATCTGTTTCCACTCCCATGGGGACTTGGATACAGAGGAGAAGGGATCCTTGGACAACTCTCTCCTGCACCTTCTCCCTTACAGCGTTGCAGGAGGAACCTTGCTGTCCAAGCTTGATTGTAGCCTTTCCTCATAATAAGGGTGTTTTATGTCATCTTTGGGTTATTTTAATTGCTGCTGGTATAAACAACACAGTCCTGGAACGTGCTGGAATCCCTAGCATGTATGCACTGCTGAAACAGAGACACCTGTGTTGGCTCGGTCATGTTGTGAGAATGGATGATGGCCGGATCCCAAAGGATCTCCTCTATGGAGAACTCGTGCAAGGAAAGCGCCCTACAGGTAGACCACAGCTGCACTACAAGGACATCTGCAAGAGGGATCTGAAGGCCTTAGGAGTGGACCTCAACAAGTGGGAAACCCTGGCCTCTGAGCAGCCCGCTTGGAGGCAGGCTGTGCAGCATGGCCTTTCCCATTTGGAAGAGACACTTGGCCAACAGGCTGAGGCAAAGAGGCAAAGAAGGCAGGCCCACAGCCAGGGAGACAGACCAGGGACAGACTGCACTTGCTCCCAGTGTGGAAGGGATTGTCACTCCCGAATCGGCCTTTTCAGCCACACTAGATGCTGTTCCAGAACCACCATTCAGAGCGCGATACCAGAGTCTTTTGAGACTGAAGGTTGCCAACAACATGGTATACGTGTATGAGCAGCCCTAATTATCCAAGTGGACACACATAGATTTTCTCTCTCTGTGCGTTCTCACCCTGGACATGCCCCAGTGAACCGACCTTGCATGTACTGAAGCTAATCTGAGCCAACAGAATGGAAGCAGTTCCCGTTCATTTCAATGGAACCTACTTCCACTTAAGAATCAGGATCATGCCCTCAGCCTGCTGAAGTTTTATACTAGCAGAGGATATGAACCAACAAATATAACAAATGCCTGGTGGTTTGTTTGAAAACGACGGCAACAAAGACACCACGCTCACGCACCACTCGAGTCCTGCTGCGTCCTGCACTGAAAAATAAGTAGATAATAAATTTTCCAAATGGGAGGCAAACAAAGCATCCACTCTCTGCTACAGCATGATAAATATATGGCATTTGTATTTAATGTGGAAGGCTTTATTATGAGTCCCTACTCCTGCTGCACTGTAATAATTGTGCTGATTGATGATTAAAGCCAAGAGTATCGTTCTTTAAAACCCCATTTTTATGCTGCCCATGAATTATCTTGGGGATGATTGAGCTCCCCCTTGTTCTCTTCTTTCCCCCCATATGTTTCCCTTAAGGAAAACCCCAGCTTAATGTTCAGGGGGGAAGAGGTTTCCCTGAGACGCTTTGGAATCATAGGTACATAAGAACAGCCCCAATGGATCAGGCCATAGGACCATCTAGTCCAGCTTCCTGTATCTCACAGCGGCCCACCAAATGCCCCAGGGAGCACACCAGATAACAAGAGACCTGCAAGGCCTCCTGGGAATTGTAGTTAAGAACATAAGAACAGCCCCACTGGATCAGGCCAAAGGCCCATCTAGTCCAGCTTCCTGTATCTCACAGCGGCCCACCAAATGCCCCAGGGAGCACACCAGATAACAAGAGACCTGCAAGGCTTCCTGGGAATTGTAGTTAAGAACATAAGAACAGCCCCACTGGATCAGGCCATAGGCCCATCTAGTCCAGCTTCCTGTATCTCACAGCGGTCCACCAAATACCCCAGGGAGCACACCAGATAACAAGAGACCTGCATCCTGGTGCCCTCCCTTGCATCTGACATAGCCCATTTCTAAAATCAGGAGGTTGCACATACACATCATGGCTTGTAACCCGTAATATAACCCGAATCAAAAAGATGCCATGGCCAGGCAGGCAGGCAACAGTTTCTTTGTTTGGCTACCCCATTCAAATCATAGGCCCCAGCCAGCCCACCAGCTGGACTAGATGGGCCTATGGCCTGATCCAGTGGGGCTGTTCTTATGTTCTTATGCAGGTGCGAATGGGTGAGGTCTTCCATCATACATAAATGCCTTGAGCTTAGAGTTCATTCATATGGCCAATTTGTGCCAGTTGTACGTGCGGAACAGAACCTGCACTTTTACAAAATAAAATAGGATGGCAAAGCTGTTAGGGGAGTGGTTCCCAAACCCACATGGGTCATGACACCCTGACAACCTCTTTTTCCTCGCTCAACCGGGCACCACCATCTTGGATCTCAAAATCCAAGATGGCAATGCCTGAATCTTGCAAGTTCTCATGAGATTCAAGATTATGACATTCATTGTTACCCTGCACATGCCTGATCTCGTCTGATCTCAGAAGCTAAGCAGAGTCAGGCCTGGTTAGTACTTGGATGGGAGACCGCCTGGGAATACCGGGTTCTGTAGGCTTATACCATGATCTCGGAAGCTAAGCAGGTCATACTTGGATGACCCTTGGATTATCTCGGAAGCTAAGCAGGGACCACTGGAAGTGATGTCATGATCAGAAGAGGAAAATTTTTAACCACCCTAGGCTGCAATCCTACCCACCTTTACCCAGGAGTAAGTTCCATTTACTGTCATTGTTAAAAGCATATACAGAGCAGCCTGTTCAAAGTACAAGTCTGTCACATTTCCCCAAATCCAGTCACATAGCAGGGGAGCATCAAGTCTAATATATTAAGAACATAATATTGAAATGAAAGGGGAGCCACCTGAAATTGGCTCATGACCCACCTAGTTGGTCCTGATCCACAGTTTGTGAAACACTGACCTAGGGCATTGTGACACATACTTTGGGACCTGCATTCAGCTATGTACCTGTATAAAATTCACAGTCCAATCTTAACCAACTTGCCTGAGCTGATGAAGCCATAATACAGCCCCGAGGTAAGAGAACAAACATTTCCTTACCTTGAGAAGGCTTCTGTGACTGCCACCCCCGCCATGGATGCAGTGCCCACCCCATTGACACAGCAGCCTCAACTCTAATAAGTTCATTAGGATGGGACTGTTTAGTTTGAGAGAATGAAAGCATGCTTAATGTTTTTTTTGTAAACCTTTTCTTTCATGCAAGAGTCTCAACCAAGAACCTCCTGGTACAAAACCTATGGAACTCTCTGCCCCATGATGTAGAAATCGCTGCTGGCTTAGATGTTGTTATAAAAGGGCTAGATTGCTCCATGGAGGGCAGGTCTAGCAATGATCATTGGCTATGATTAACCAAATGCACTCTTCCTGTTTAGCTGTTTCCATGTTCTGGGTGTTCTTCATAGAACTCAAAGGTTCTATGCCTTTGAGAAAACAGTGATTAGGGGACAAACAATGGCAGGAGAGCCATGACGTAATTGCAGGCTTCCTGGAAGCAATGGACTGGTCACTGATTCTGAGATGCTCAAGGCAGACAGCACTTGGGCATATCCATATGCAGGGGATAGACAGAGTTGGATAGAGAGATGCTCTTTACACTCTCACATAACACCAGAACCAGGGGACATCCACTAAAATTGAGTGTTGGGAGAGTTAGGACAGACAAAAGAAAATATTACTTTACTCAGCGTGTGGTTGGTCTGTGGAATTCCTTGCCACAGGATGTGGTGATGGCGTCTGGCCTGGACGCCTTTAAAAGGGGATTGGAGAAGTTTCTGGAGGAAAAATCCATTATGGGGTACAAGGCATGATGTGCATGTGCAACCTCCTGATTTTAGAAATGGGCTATGTCAGAATTCCCATGCAAGGGAGGGCACCAGGATGAGGTCTCTTGTTATCTGGTGTGCTCCCTGGGGCATTTGGTGGGCCGCTGTGAGATACAGGAAGCTGGACTAGATGGGCCTATGGCCTGATCCAGTGGGGCTGTTCTTATGTTCTTATCCTCTTTGTGTTCTTCCCGACTGACCACTACTAGAAACAGGATGGGGGACTAGCTTAGCCTAGATGAGATCTGCTCTTCCTATGTCCTGCAACACCTATGCTTTAATCGCATGAGGCTGGTGATATTTCCGATAGCTAGAATACCTTCAGCACTTTAACTCTGCCATCTAAGATATACACCAGGAAAGATATTTTTCTTATAAATTCTTCCAAAATGTCAGCTTTGGGTGGATTAAGTTGACTTGCAAAGGGACAAATCTGTGTTCTATTTATTCAATTCTGACAAAGCGCTATAAATCTCTTCATGCATCCTGGAGGAAGGATTACCATAAATGAGAAAACTCTGTAAAGTGGTGGAATCGAAAACTGGAAAGAGCATCCTTTATCATCAACAATTTTGATCGGGGGTCCCCCTCTCCTTCTCTAAAAAGCCCACACTACTCCAAGTAATCAGTTCAGTTTAAAGAAAAAAAAGATTAGAAAGCACTTCAATACCACTGCAATCCTATGCTTGCCTACTCAGAAGTAGGTCCCACTGAATTCCAGTAGGAATTGCTCCTAAGTAAATGTACATAGGATTGCAGCCTACCTAACTCAGGAACACATTTTATCTCTAAGGTAACTTTTAGATACCCACCAAATTGGCTTCTTCGTTTTGGTGATTTTGAGGACCCACCTGAAACTGTATCGCAACCCACCTAGTGGGTCCCGATCCACAGTTTGAGAAGCAGTTTGGCAAAAAAAAAACCCTGCCATTGCACTCCATCTTTCGCTAACTGGAAAGAACCTTTGAATTTCAAGTTGGTGTTGGAGGCTGGACTGAGTTGAGTCATGGGCTCTCTATATCCCATAGCAGGGATATATAGGGGAGGGGAGGGGGGTGTCTCAACCACTTTGTTTTCTCTAAACAGCCCTCTGTGTGTGAATTAAAACCATCTCACACTTTTTAGAAGCTGATTCAACTCTGCAAAAAACTCAGGCAGCCCTATCCTATTCAGCGCAGGTGCACAGGGTCACTTGGCCCATGTTGTTTCCAGTGTTGGATTTCAGCCTGTGGGAGGTCTCTTTGGAATAAGGGAACATTTACACCCATGAGTGCTCCAACCTGCTCATTAGGGCTGTGTTCTTGCACCAACCTTGTTTGGGATTTTCTTCGCTGTCCTGCTGAAGCAGGCCTTTGGAGCCGCAACAGAAGGCATCTATCTCCGGACCAGATCAGACGGAAAGCTCTTCAACCTCTCCAGACTGAGAGCAAAGTCCAAAGTTCAGCTGAAATGTCTGCGTGAATTCCTCTTTGCCGACAATGCAGCTGTCACTACCCACTCTGCCAAAGATCTCCAGCAGCTCATGGATCGTTTTAGCAAGGCCTGCCAAGATTTTGGACTGACGATCAGCCTGAAGAAAACACAGGTCATGGTTCAGGATGTGGACTCACCTCCCTGCATTACAATCTCTGCGCATGAACTGGAGGTTGTCCATGACTTTGTGTACCTTGGTATCTCTGACACTCTTTCTCTCGATACCGAACTAAACAAAAGCATCGGTAAAGCAGCTACCACGTTTTCCAGACTCACAAAGAGAGTCTGGTCCAACAAGAAGCTGACGGAACATACCAAGATCCAGGTCTACAGAGCCTGCGTCCTGAGTACACTTCTGTACTGCAGCAAGTCATGGACTCTTCGCTCACAACAGGAGAGGAAACTGAACGCTTTCCACATGCGCTGCCTCCGACGCATTCTCGGCATCACCTGGCAGGACAAAGTTCCTAACAACACAGTCCTGGAACGTGCTGGAATCCCTAGCATGTATGCACTGCTGAAACAGAGACGCCTGCGTTGGCTCGGTCATGTCGTGAGAATGGATGATGGCCGGATCCCAAAGGATCTCCTCTATGGAGAACTCGTGCAAGGAAAGCGCCCTACAGGTAGACCACAGCTGCGATACAAGGACATCTGCAAGAGGGATCTGAAGGCCTTAGGAGTGGACCTCAACAGGTGGGAAACCCTGGCCTCTGAGCGGCCCGCTTGGAGGCAGGCTGTGCAGCATGACCTTTCCCAGTTTGAAGAGACACTTGGCCAACAGACCTAGGCTAAGAGGGAAAGAAGGAAGGCCCATAGCCAGGGAGACAGACCAGGGACAGACTGCACTTGCTCCCGTTGTGGAAGGGATTGTCACTCCCGAATTGGCCTTTTCAGCCACACTAGACGATGTTCCAAAACCACCTTTCAGAGCGCGATACCAGAGTCTCTCGAGACTGAAGGTTGCCAACATCAGTGCCTACAGAACCGAGTAGCCCCGTATAATGCCAGCAGGTTTGGAGCAGGGGTTAAGTTGCCGTGAAAGTCTGCTCTCTGCCCCTTCCTTGACCTGAACCTCCCCTCCCTGTCCTCTCCCCACTCCGTTTTACTGCCTCCCTGCCTCCAGAATGCCTTTCCACCACCCTTCCACCACCCAGCGCAAGGCCTTTCTGCCTTGTTGGGTGAGATACAGCACCTGCAGTATGCTCCCAGTGCCATTTACTCACTGGGTGCTGAAAGCACTTTATGGTACTTTAAGGATCCCCAGCGCTTGTGCTGCCCAATAATAGGTTTGGGCTTTAGAAAGTAGTACCCTTAATTTCATCCTGTTGCTTTAGTAATTTCAAAGGCAGCCTTATGTATTTTTCCCCAATGTGTCTTCCACCCCCCACGTCCTCAAAAAAAAAATGGAAATAACTTTTTTTGTTGTTTTGGAGTCTACAAATAGTTTATAATCTGAGCTTGTGGATATAACTGAACAGACCATGTCTAAATAATCTATCAACAGTTTAAGTGTTCTAACACAGGGCCAGACCTGTTGGTCTAACAACCATTTGCAGGTTTTTCAAGCAAAATTGCCTCATGCTGTATGGAATACAAAGTGTGAATATTTTTTTCTTAGGAGGAAGTAAAAAAAAAAATTGCTTGCAACACCTTATTCCACCAAGAGCTAAATATCACAAACATAGCAAAAGAATGAATTAGGTTCGGAGTCCGTTTTGAAAATGGAAGGGAACCTATTAGATTGAAGGTTACATCTGCGGTTGACTCAGTATGCAATAAATCATAGTTTTGGAATGGTAATAAGGCCGCCGGAGGCAGAATTTGATTGAAAAATGTAATTATGTTGACAGTTTGATAATGCTGCTTGGATATGTGTTGGGGGAGATGAGAAAGGCAACTTAAGAAAGGATTTGTTCCGGGCAATGAAGGTCACAGGTATGCTTTTACTTAATTTTATAGACTTCTACACAATGTGGAAGAAACCAGAATTACAGAGCTGCCTTTCAACTGCTTCAGATGGATGATTTCTTAACCTGTGTGTGCCGTTCAGATGTTCTTTGGTTCCATATTGTGCTACACGAGTGTGACGAGGGAACCTTCCTTTCCTTACACACATATTTCTCAAATTGCTTAGCGCCAGGGCCCACTTTTTGGAACGGAAATCTGTTGGGATAGTTTGCCCTACTACCCAACAAGGGACACTATGTGATTGGTAGTAAAAGCATGATCTTTGCATCAGCAATGATAAAAGTTATGGGGGAAGGGTCTTCTGTTAAGAGAAGGAGCCCCTTTGGCCACTCATTGCTTTTCTTTTCCTGCACCTCCTTAGTACACAGGTAGGTGCAGATCTGAGAAGAGGAGGCAGACAGGCAAAATTCCCTGGCCCTGGGCTTCTAGAGGGTCCGGGCCATAACAAAAACTACACCTTGCATCTGGTTTGTAGGAAAACTTAGAAGGGGAGTCCAATCAGGCAATGTTGACCCTGACTCAATGCCAGCTCTCAGCGGCTCTGGGGAGATGCTTTCTGGTTGGACAATGACCTCTGATGTGAGCCAGTGTTTAGAGTGGCTACTTGCTGGAAATTTCTCAGGTTTCATCTGACCACTAAGATTTGAGATTCTGGAGAGCGAGGGCCCAGGGAGAGTCTGCTTGCTTGTTGAGATGCTGGTGGGGTGTCTCATTGTCTCAATTTGGGACCTTACCCTTTTGTGATTGTTGTCACCAAATCACCAGCCAGGAGAGGAAGCAACAGCAAAACAGACCCTTTTTGCTTTGACGTGGAAATGAAACGTGTGAATTTTTTTTTTAAATAGATTTGCTTTTTGTAGGTGTGAAAGCAACATAAGGTATCCTGGGAACGAGTGGTAGGTAGGTCACATGGAAGTATGATTACTTCTTTGAATTAATACACACACCACCGTATTACCCAGTGAATCATAAGAATCACTCCTTTGGCATTGTCACGCTCCTCAGGGGGACTATTGTACTTAGACTTCTTAAAAAAATGAATTTGGGACACCAGAAACTGTTTCAATCTGCTGTTTAAATAGATGTTTTGTTCAGAAGTTCTATATGACTGTTCTGCTTTCCCATCAAGGGTCCTTTTCTGCAAACGGCAAGACGGAGTGAGATTGCTCTGCTGCTATTTCTCAAACACACAGATCCCCATTTCCACTAAAAATAGATTTGGGGAAAAGTGCATTTCTGCCCTGAAATATACTTTGTTGCACAGCAAACCTTTCACGGTGTCTCTTTTAAGCATCAAAATGAGTTCTTAATAAACACTTCCTGTAATGCACTCCATAGAACATACTGACTTTGCAGACGGGTGTTAAAGCTTTTGGCCAGGTTAATTATATTCCTCTTTCTTCGCAGGTAAAATCCCTTATTTCCAAATCTCTGCTGATTTTCCATAACACCAATGTCGCTTCGCCCCCCCTCCTGTTCAATCTCTTTAAAATACCCCCACCTTTTCCATTGTTGAAATCACTTTTATAACAGCTACAGCAGTGTTTCTCAAACTGTGGGTCAGGACCCACTAGGTGGGTCCCCATTCATTTCAACATTTTATTTTTAATATATTAGACTTGATGTTCCCCTGGTATGTGACTGCATTTGGGAAAACGTGACAGATCTGTACTTTTAACAGGCTACTGTGTACATACTTTTAACAATGATAGTCACTACTGGGTAAGTGTGGGTAGGATTCCAGCCTAGGATTGTTACAGATTTTCCTGCTTGATGATGTCACTTTCAGTCATGACATCATTTCTGGTGGGTCCTGACAGATTTTCATTCTAAAAAGTGGGTCCAAGTGCTAAATGTATGAGAACCACGGATCCTTGTAAGATGGGTAACCAGCATGAATTCTGGTTCTGTCTGAACTTATGAAACGACCACCTAGTAAACCTGGTATCATTCATCCTGAACCTCAAATTTAGAATCTTTCTCCAGCTGCTTCTGGAGATCCTCTTCATTAGAGGTGGACCTTGATAGTTCTGTGTGTATCTGCACTACTGGTGAGTGATGGGCCTCTTGCTTAGAGGTTCAAAACATCCTCTATTTTTAATTTTGGTTCAGCACAGTGGCAGACCTACCATTGAATGAACGGGCCAAAAACCCAGGGCGTGGAGCCTCGTGCAGCTTTAGGAGCACGAAGGAGCTTCTGTTTAAAAGTGTTGGGGAAGCTTCAAGAGGCTTCCCCGACATGACCTGGAGCCGTGAGAGGCTCCGTGCGCTCCAGGTAAGTGGGGGGGGGGAGTAGATTTGTGCTATCATTGACCGTTGCCCTGGAGCGCGGAGCTGGGGAAGTCTGCTACTGGTTCTACATTTTTGCTCTCTGGAGGGCATCAAACTAGCCTTATGCTCCAAAGCACCCTGAAAAACCACTACATACTGTATAGCGCATGTAGAAAGCACCTTATATACCAATAGGAGCTTATTAGGAAACAAGAGACACTGCTGTGATCTGACTTTGAGGCTGTAAACTGGGAGGTCCTTGTACAAATCTTGCTATGAATTCCCAAAGGAGATCTTGCAAATGACTGGCCTCATTTTAATAGGTTTCATCTTCAGTATGGGAATCATCTTTCCGGGAATCATCTTTCTGAGAACGCAGTCTGATATTGGAAGCTAAGCAGGGTCAGGCCTGGTTAGTACTTGGATGGGAGACCGACTGGGAATACTGGGTGCTGTAGGCTTATGCCATAGTCTTTTGAGACTGAAGGTTGCCAACCAACCAACCAGTCCTAAGGAAGTGCTCGGCCAGTGCAAGCCCCTTGCACCAGCCTGGGAGTGTCCCAAATGTGCCATAAAGCAAGTTTGCGACTACTTTGGAGTTGGGGAGGCTGGCACAAGGCTGCAGGCTGGCCTCCCTGTGCCATATCCCCACTGGGCATGAATAAGTTCATGCTGGCCTGGGGGGGGGCCTGGTGTGGGGGGTTGGGGAGGGTGGGGGGGAGAGGGTGTTTTGGGATGGGGCGGGTGGGCCGGTGTGCCGGTGGGCAGACTGGGCTCTGGAGGGGGTGAAATCAGCCTCTGGCACTTAGGCCAGATCCTAACCCCCTTCCCGAGCAGCCCAGCATTACACCAGGCTGCTTGGATCTGCGCCAGTGATTTTGCTGGGGGAGATCCAAGTAGCCCTGAATAACTGGGGCATTGCTGGGGGTAATGTCATGAATATGTACAGTTTAGGCCTAGTAGCATTGCAAGGCCTGAACCACAGTAACCCAGTAACACAGAAGGGGCTTGCAAGGGGCTTGCAGTCCTAGCTGCAAGGATTTACAATTCAATGGAAGGTGATGTAGCACCTAGGCAGCCAGAAAGACGCCCATCAAGGATGGAATGCAGCTGTAGATCTCCAGGGGGGAGGGAAGAGCTGAGAGGGCGAGCTTCCAGCCCCACTTCCGGAGGACAGGGTCTTTGTTCCTTGTCTCTTGGTGAGATGTGTGATGAGTGCACATCCTGCCCCGACAGGACCATGTGGCCTTAGGTAACTGACCTGAGGATCTACAAAAGAATGAGAGTCAGAGAGAGTCAGAGAATCAGAGAGAGTCAGTGAGAGTCAGAGAATAATAGAGTTAGCCAGTTAGCGTTCTTGTTTTATGCTGATATGTTCCTAGAAGTTTTTATGCCTCTAGCATTTGCTGCCTTTTGTAACTTTTTGTAACCCTATGTACTTAATAAAGTAAAAATCCTTTTACCATGTTGGTTCATTGTCTGTTGGGGACAAAGGTTCAGAATCCTGCCTAGCCGTTCAGCAAGCTACCAAAAATCCTCATTGTGGACTAGTAACTTGAGGACTGAGACTTTAAGTAAAGAAAGTGCTCAGTGCCTACAAGGGATATAGTTAAGCCTAGAGGGTCTTGGTGTCCCTGGACTGAGGCGCTGGCTCTTACAGGGTGGTGGCAGTACTACCGAACAGGGATCTTTGAGGGCTCTAGGGTTCAGAACCAACAACTCTGAGCACCCAAAAACCCTGGGAGTGTGAGACCAAGTGTACAACAGGTAAGGGGACCTAAGTTCCCCTTATGTGGGGACTTATACAAATGAAGTTGTGGTCCATCCAACCTTCAAACCTGTATTAGATACAGTGCAGGCCAGCTGGCCTGCCTGTTCCAGCACAGGACTGGACTGTGACTTACTTTACAGGATTGTAATATAAGTTACTGCCAGAAAGAACATGACATTCTTTGCAGTTTCTCTCTCTCTCTCTCTCTCTCTGTGCGTGCATGCAAATATCATTATTAACCATTTTTATCTTCACAACACTTCCCTATTACAGCAAATTTACTGCCACCCCCTGTCGCTTTACAGTTTCCTTTCAGGCACGTTCCAATTAACTGGGAGCGCCATTTGCTTAGATGCCTTTTTTTTGTTGTACTGTATCCTTTTGAACACCAGAACATCCATGGTCCTTTTATTATTCTGCTCCGAATATATTGCACAAAGGCCTCATCTGTGAGCTTTTTCTCCAACGAGCAGCCTGATTAATTCACCCCACTTAGAACCTAAGGCTTCCCCTTTGGTGCTAAATAATTTCTTTCACAATAAACCTTTTATGCGTTCTGTGATCATTTCGAGATATTCCCCATGTATGGCTTTGATCAAGTCGCTTTAGAGCAAATTCGTACACCGTTGGGCTCCAAGGGATTTCCCCCCTCCTCTTTCCAACAATAGCCTTGCCAACTCATAGTTCCTTCAGCGGCCTCCTGTCTAACTTGCTTCAAGCGCATATGTTTCAGCCCACATCAGATCACACTGCTGCCTTCCTAATCAGTTCTCTCTAGCGCTCTATATTGCTGCCCAACTGCTCAGTGTTTCACCTTTATTGATTTTCTCTTTCATCCCATCAGCCTAGATTCTCACCCTATATCCTATTACAGTCCTATTACAATTCTATACAGATGTGCACCCCTTAGCGACGTTCCGGCTAACGCCGGAATCGCATAACCGATGAGCACATGTGGTCACATAGTCACCGGGGGCACACACCCCAACTGTCTGAAAGCGAGGGGAGTTCCGCTCCCCTCCCCTTTGGAGGGTTGTCTGAGCTTCCCAGAGGCAGCGCACATCCGAGTGCTGCCTTTGTAAGGCTCAGACTGAGGGAAATCACATCTCTTGAGTGATTTCTGGCTTCCTCTGTGAAACTGGAGGTCACACAAGAAATACAGTTTCCCTCCGTCTGACTCAGACACATGCTGCCTCTGGGAAGTTCAGACA